>NW_027228702.1:0-22999 GCF_037783145.1 Equus przewalskii | reverse complement strand
CCTACTCTGCCAGATCAGGCCTGCAAAGAAACTGCGTTTCACAGGCCTTTGGAAGAGATGTTCCCGGTAGGCTGTAAGAGCACTGTGCAGAGCGAGTTGTTTCTTAGCTTCCCAAAGAGCTGGAAGCAAGATGCTGTGGGGCCCAACTCGCCCTTTGGAAAGAAGACTGCACGTTGTGCCTTTCAGCTCTAGGGCAAAGTAGAACTCCGAGAGCAGAAGTCCTACGTCAGCCAGATCAGGCCTGCAAAGAAACTGCGTTTCACAGGCCTTTGGAAGAGATGTTCCCGGTAGGCTGTAAGAGCACTGTGCAGAGCGAGTTGTTTCTTAGCTTCCCAAAGAGCTGGAAGCAAGATGCTGTGGGGCCCAACTCGCCATTTGGAAACAAGACTGCACGTTGTGCCTTTCAGCTCAGGGCAATGGAGCACACCCAGAGCAGAAGTCCTACTTCAGCCAGATCAGGCCTGCAAAGAAACTGCGTTTCACAGGCCTTTGGAAGAGATGTTCCCGGTAGGCTGTAAGAGCACTGTGCAGAGCGAGTTGTTTCTTAGCTCCCAAAGAGCTGGATGCAAGATGCTGTGGGGCCCAACTTGCCCTTTGGAAAGAAGCCTGCACGTTGTGCCTTTCAGCTCTAGGGCAATGTAGCACACCCAGAGCAGAAGTCCTACTTCAGCCAGATCAGGCCTGCAAAGAAACTGCGTTTCACAGGCCTTTGGAAGAGATGTTCCCACTAGTGTGTAAGAGCACTGTGCAGAGCGAGTTGTTTCTTAGCTTCCCAAAGGGCTGGAAGCAAGATGCTGTGGGGCCCAATTCGCCCTTTGGAAAGAAGCCTGCACGTTGTGCCTTTCAGCTCTAGGGCAATGTAGCACACCCAGAGCAGACGTCCTACTTCAGCCAGATCAGGCCTGCCAAGAAACTGCGTTTCACAGGCCTTTGGAAGAGATGTTCCCGGTAGGCTGTAAGAGCACTGTGCAGAGCGAGTAGTTTCTTAGCTTCCCAAAGAGCTGGAAGCAAGATGCTGTGGGGCCCAACTCGCCCTTTGGAAAGAAGCCTGCACGTTGTGCCTTTCAGCTCTAGGGCAATGTAGCACACCCAGAGCAGAAGTCCTACATCTGCCACATCAGGCCTGCAAAGAAACTGCGTTTCACAGGCCTTTGGAAGAGGTGCTCCCGGTAGGCTGTAAGAGCACTGTGCAGAGCGAGTTGTTTCTTAGCTTCCCAAAGAGCTGGAAGCAAGATGCTGTGGGGCCCAACTCGCCCTTTGGAAAGAAGCCTGCACGTTGTGCCTTTCAGCTCTAGGGCAATGTAGCACACCCAGAGCAGAAGTCCTACTTCAGCCAGATCAGGCCTGCCAAGAAACTGCGTTTCACAGGCCTTTGGAAGAGATGTTCCCGGTAGGCTGTAAGAGCACTGTGCAGAGCGAGTGGTTTCTTAGCTTCCCAAAGAGCTGGAAGCAAGATGCTGTGGGGCCCAACTCGCCCTTTGGAAAGAAGCCTGCACCTTGTGCCTTTCAGCTCTAGGGCAATGTAGCACACCCAGAGCAGAAGTCCTACATCTGCCAGATCAGGCCTGCAAAGAAACTGCGTTTCACAGGCCTTTGGAAGAGACGTTCCCGGTAGGCTGTAAGAGCACTGTGCAGAGCGAGTTGTTTCTTAGCTTCCCAAAGAGCTGGAAGCAAGATGCTGTGGGGCCCAACTCGCCCTTTGGAAAAAAGCCTGCACGTTGTGCCTTTCAGCTCTAGGGCAATGTAGCACACCCAGAGCAGAAGTCCTACTTCAGCCAGATCAGGCCTGCAAAGAAACTGCGTTTCACAGGCCTTTGGAAGAGATGTTCCCGGTAGGCATTAAGAGCACTGTGCAGAGCGAGTTGATACTTAGCTTCCCAAAAAGCTGGAAGCAAGATGCTGTGGGGCCCAACTCGCCCTTTGGAAAGAAGCCTGCACGTTGTGCCTTTCAGCTCTAGGGCAATGTAGCACACCCAGAGCAGAAGTCCTACTTCAGCCAGATCAGGCCTGCAATGAAACTGCGTTTCACAGGCCTTTGGAAGAGATGTTCCCGGTAGGCTGTAAGAGCACTGTACAGAGCGAGTTGTTTCTTAGCTTCCCAAAGAGCTGGAAGCAAGATGCTGTGGGGACCAACTCACCCTTTGGAAAGAAGCCTGCACGTTGTGCCTTTCAGCTCTAGGGCAATGTAGCACACCCAGAGCAGAAGTGCTACTTCAGTCAGATCAGGCCTGCAAAGAAACTGCGTTTCACAGGCCTTTGGAAGAGATGTTCCCGGTAGGCTGTAAGAGCACTGTGCAGAGCGAGTTGTTTCTTAGCTTCCCAAAGAGCTGGAAGCAAGATGCTTTTGGTCCCAACTCACGCATTGGAAAGAAGCCGGCACGTTGTGCCTTTCAGCTCTAGGGCAATGTGGCACACCCAGAGCAGAAGTCCTACTTCAGCCAGATCAGGCCTGCAAAGAAACTGCGTTTCACAGGCCTTTGGAAGAGATGTTGCCCGTAGGCTGTAAGAGCACTGTGCAGAGCGAGTTGTTTCTTAGCTTCCCAAAGAGCTGGAAGCAAGATGCTGTGGGGCCCAACTCTCCCTTTGGAAAGAAGCCGGCACGTTGTGCCTTTCAGCTCTAGGGCAATGTAGCACACCCAGAGCAGAAGTCCTACTTCAGCCAGATCAGGCCTGCCAAGAAACTGCGTTTCACAGGCCTTTGGAAGAGATGTTCCCGGTAGGCTGTAAGAGCACTGTGCAGAGCGAGTTGTTTCTTAGCTTCCCAAAGAGCTGGAAGCAAGATGCTGTGGGGCCCAACTCGCCCTTTGGAAAGAAGCCTGCACGTTGTGCCTTTCAGCTCTAGGGCAATGTAGCACACCCAGAGCAGAAGTCCTACTTCAGCCAGATCAGGCCTGCCAAGAAACTGCGTTTCACAGGCCTTTGGAAGAGATGTTCCCGGTAGGCTGTAAGAGCACTGTGCAGCGCGAGTGGTTTCTTAGCTTCCCAAAGAGCTGGAAGCAAGATGCTGTGGGGCCCAACTCGCCCTTTGGAAAGAAGCCTGCACCTTGTGCCTTTCAGCTCTAGGGCAATGTAGCACACCCAGAGCAGAAGTCCTACATCTGCCAGATCAGGCCTGCAAAGAAACTGCGTTTCACAGGCCTTTGGAAGAGACGTTCCCAGTAGGCTGTAAGAGCACTGTGCAGAGCGAGTTGTTTCTTAGCTTCCCAAAGAGCTGGAAGCAAGATGCTGTGGGGCCCAACTCGCCCTTTGGAAAGAAGCCTGCACGTTGTGCCTTTCAGCTCTAGGGCAATGTAGCACACCCAGAGCAGAAGTCCTACTTCAGCCAGATCAGGCCTGCAAAGAAACTGCGTTTCACAGGCCTTTGGAAGAGATGTTCCCGGTAGGCATTAAGAGCACTGTGCAGAGCGAGTTGATACTTAGCTTCCCAAAAAGCTGGAAGCAAGATGCTGTAAGGCCCAACTCTCCCTTTGGAAAGAAGCCGGCACGTTGTGCCTTTCAGCTCTAGGGCTATGTGTCACACCCAGAGCAGAAGTCCTACTTCAGCCAGATCAGGCCTGCCAAGAAACTGCGTTTCACAGGCCTTTGGAAGACATGTTCCCGGTAGGCTGTAAGAGCACTGTGCAGAGCGAGTTGTTTCTTAGCTTCCCAAAGAGCTGGAAGCAAGATGCTGTGGGGCCCAACTCGCCCTTTGGAAAGAAGCCTGCACGTTGTGCCTTTCAGCTCTAGGGCAATGTAGCACACCCAGAGCAGAAGTCCTACTTCAGCCAGATCAGGCCTGCAAAGAAACTGCGTTTCACAGGCCTTTGGAAGAGATGTTCGCAGTAGGCTGTAAGAGCACTGTGCAGAGCGAGTTGTTTCTTAGCTTCCCAAAGAGCTGGAAGCAAGATGCTGTGGGGCCCAACTCGCCCTTTGGAAAGAAGCCTGCACGTTGTGCCTTTCATCTCTAGGGCAATGTAGCACACCCAGAGCAGAAGTTCTACTTCAGCCAGATCAGGCCTGCAAAGAAACTGCATTTCACAGGCCTTTGGAAGAGATGTTCACGGTAGGCTGTAAGAGCACTGTGCAGAGCGAGTTGTTTCTTAGCTTCCCAAAGAGTTGGAAGCAAGATGCTGTGGGGCCCAACTCGCCCTTTGGAAAGAAGCCTGCACGTTGTGCCTTTCAGCTCTAGGGCAATGTAGCACACCCAGAGCAGAAGTCCTACTTCAGCCAGATCAGGCCTGCAAAGAAACTGAGTTTCACAGGCCTTTGGAAGAGATGTTCCCGGTAGGCTGTAAGAGCACTGTGCAGAGCGAGTTGATACTTCGCTTCCCAAAAAGCTGGAAGCAAGATGCTGTGGGGCCCAACTCGCCCTTTGGAAAGAAGCCTGCACGTTGTGCCTTTCAGCTCTAGGGCAAAGTAGAACTCCGAGAGCAGAAGTCCTACGTCAGCCAGATCAGGCCTGCAAAGAAACTGCGTTTCACAGGCCTTTGGAAGAGATGTTCCCAGTAGGCTGTAAGAGCACTGTGCAGAGCGAGTTGTTTCTTAGCTTCCCAAAGAGCTGGAAGCAAGATGCTCTGGGGCCCAACTCGCCATTTGGAAACAAGACTGCACGTTGTGCCTTTCAGCTCAGGGCAATGGAGCACACCCAGAGCAGAAGTCCTACTTCAGCCAGATCAGGCCTGCAAAGAAACTGCGTTTCACAGGCCTTTGGAAGAGATGTTCCCGGTAGGCTTTAAGAGCACTGTGCAGAGCGAGTTGTTTCTTAGCTCCCAAAGAGCTGGATGCAAGATGCTGTGGGGCCCAACTTGCCCTTTGGAAAGAAGCCTGCACGTTGTGCCTTTCAGCTCTAGGGCAATGTAGCACACCCAGAGCAGAAGTCCTACTTCAGCCAGATCAGGCCTGCAAAGAAACTGCGTTTCACAGGCCTTTGGAAGAGATGTTCCCACTAGTGTGTAAGAGCACTGTGCAGAGCGAGTTGTTTCTTAGCTTCCCAAAGGGCTGGAAGCAAGATGCTGTGGGGCCCAATTCGCCCTTTGGAAAGAAGCCGGCACGTTGTGCCTTTCATCTCTAGGGCTATGTTTCACACCCAGAGCAGAAGTCCTACTTCAGCCAGATCAGGCCTGCCAAGAAACTGCGTTTCACAGGCCTTTGGAAGAGATGTTCCCGGTAGGCTGTAAGAGCACTGTGCAGAGCGAGTTGTTTCTTAGCTTCCCAAAGAGCTGGAAGCAAGATGCTGTGGGGCCCAACTCGCCCTTTGGAAAGAAGCCTGCACGTTGTGCCTTTCAGCTCTAGGGCAATGTAGCACACCCAGAGCAGAAGTCCTACTTCAGCCAGATCAGGCCTGCCAAGAAACTGCGTTTCACAGGCCCTTGGAAGAGATGTTCCCGGTAGGCTGTAAGAGCACTGTGCAGAGCGAGTTGTTTCTTAGCTTCCCAAAGAGCTGGAAGCAAGATGCTGTGGGGCCCAACTCGCCCTTTGGAAAGAAGCCGGCACGTTGTGCCTTTCAGCTCTAGGGCAATGTGGCACACCCAGAGCAGAAGTCCTACTTCAGCCAGATCAGGCCTGCCAAGAAACTGCGTTTCACAGGCCTTTGGAAGAGATGTTCCCGGTAGGCTGTAAGAGCACTGTGCAGAGCGAGTTGTTTCCTAGCTTCCCAAAGAGGTGGAAGCAAGATGCTGTGGGGCCCAACTCGCCCTTTGGAAAGAAGCCTGCACGTTGTGCCTTTCAGCTCTAGGGCAATGTAGCACACCCAGAGCAGAAGTCCTACTTCAGCCAGATCAGGCCTGCAATGAAACTGCGTTTCACAGGCCTTTGGAAGAGATGTTCCCGGTAGGCTGTAAGAGCACTGTGCAGAGCGAGTTGATACTTCGCTTCCCAAAAAGCTGGAAGCAAGATGCTTTGGGGCCCAACTCGCCCTTTGGAAAGAAGCCTGCACGTTGTGCCATTCAGCTCTAGGGCAATGTAGCACACCCAGAGCAGAAGTCCTACTTCAGCCAGATCAGGCCTGCAATGAAACTGCGTTTCACAGGCCTTTGGAAGAGATGTTCCCGGTAGGCTGTAAGAGCACTGTGCAGAGCGAGTTGAGACTTAGCTTCCCAAAAAGCTGGAAGCAAGATGCTGTGGGGCCCAACTCGCCCTTTGGAAAGAAGCCTGCACGTTGTGCCTTTCAGCTCTAGGGCAATGTAGCACACCCAGAGCAGAAGTCCTACTTCAGCCAGATCAGGCCTGCAATGAAACTGCGTTTCACAGGCCTTTGGAAGAGATGTTCCCGGTAGGCTGTAAGAGCACTGTGCAGAGCGAGTTGAGACTTAGCTTCCCAAAAAGCTGGAAGCAAGATGCTGTGGGGCCCAACTCGCCCTTTGGAAAGAAGCCTGCACGTTGTGCCTTTCAGCTCTAGGGCAATGTAGCACACCCAGAGCAGAAGTCCTACTTCAGCCAGATCAGGCCTGCCAAGAAACTGCGTTTCACAGGCCTTTGGAAGAGATGTTCCCGGTAGGCTGTAAGAGCACTGTGCAGAGCGAGTTGCTTCTTAGCTTCCCAAAGAGCTGGAAGCAAGATGCTGTGGGGCCCAACTCGCCCTTTGGAAAGAAGCCTGCACGTTGTGCCTTTCAGCTCTAGGGCAATGTAGCACACCCAGAGCAGAAGTCCTACTTCAGCCAGATCAGGCCTGCCAAGAAACTGCGTTTCACAGGCCTTTGGAAGAGATGTTCCCGGTAGGCTGTAAGAGCACTGTGCAGAGCGAGTTGTTTCTTAGCTTCCCAAAGAGCTGGAAGCAAGATGCTGTGGGGCCCAACTCGCCCTTTGTAAAGAAGCCGGCACGTTGTGCCTTTCAGCTCTAGGGCAATGTGGCACACCCAGAGCAGAAGTCCTACTTCAGCCAGATCAGGCCTGCCAAGAAACTGCGTTTCACAGGCCTTTGGAAGAGATGTTGCCGGTAGGCTGTAAGAGCACTGTGCAGAGCGAGTTGTTTCTTAGCTTCCCAAAGAGCTGGAAGCAAGATGCTGTGGGGCCCAACTCTCCCTTTGGAAAGAAGCCGGCACGTTGTGCCTTTCAGCTCTAGGGCTATGTGTCACACCCAGAGCAGAAGTCCTACTTCAGCCAGATCAGGCCTGCCAAGAAACTGCGTTTCACAGGCCTTTGGAAGAGATGTTCCCGGTAGGCTGTAAGAGCACTGTGCAGAGCGAGTTGTTTCTTAGCTTCCCAAAGAGCTGGAAGCAAGATGCTGTGGGGCCCAACTCTCCCTTTGGAAAGAAGCCGGCACGTTGTGCCTTTCAGCTCTAGGGCTATGTGTCACACCCAGAGCAGAAGTCCTACTTCAGCCAGATCAGGCCTGCCAAGAAACTGCGTTTCACAGGCCTTTGGAAGAGATGTTCCCGGTAGGCTGTAAGAGCACTGTGCAGAGCGAGTTGTTTCTTAGCTTCCCAAAGAGCTAGAAGCAAGATGCTGTGGGGCCCAACTCGCCCTTTGGAAAGAAGCCTGCATGTTGTGCCTTTCAGCTCTAGGGCAATGTGGCACACCCAGAGCAGAAGTCCTACTTCAGCCAGATCAGGCCTGCAAAGAAACTGCGTTTCACAGGCCTTTGGAAGAGATGTTCGCAGTAGGCTGTAAGAGCACTGTGCAGAGCGAGTTGTTTCTTAGCTTCCCAAAGAGCTGGAAGCAAGATGCTGTGGGGCCCAACTCGCCCTTTGGAAAGAAGCCTGCACGTTGTGCCTTTCATCTCTAGGGCAATGTAGCACACCCAGAGCAGAAGTTCTACTTCAGCCAGATCAGGCCTGCAAAGAAACTGCGTTTCACAGGCCTTTGGAAGAGATGTTCACGGTAGGCTGTAAGAGCACTGTGCACAGCGAGTTGTTTCTTAGCTTCCCAAAGAGTTGGAAGCAAGGTGCTGTGGGGCCCAACTCGCCCTTTGGAAAGAAGCCTGCACGTTGTGCCTTTCAGCTCTAGGGCAATGTAGCACACCCAGAGCAGAAGTCCTACTTCAGCCAGATCAGGCCTGCAAAGAAACTGTGTTTCACAGGCCTTTGGAAGAGATGTTCCCGGTAGGCTGTAAGAGCACTGTGCAGAGCGAGTTGATACTTCGCTTCCCAAAAAGCTGGAAGCAAGATGCTTTGGGGCCCAACTCGCCCTTTGGAAAGAAGCCTGCACGTTGTGCCTTTCAGCTCTAGGGCAATGTAGCACACCCAGAGCAGAAGTCCTACTTCAGCCAGAGCAGGCCTGCAATGAAACTGCGTTTCACAGGCCTTTGGAAGAGATGTTCCCGGTAGGCTGTAAGAGCACTGTGCAGAGCGAGTTGAGACTTAGCTTCCCAAAAAGCTGGAAGCAAGATGCTGTGGGGCCCAACTCGCCCTTTGGAAAGAAGCCTGCACGTTGTGCCTTTCAGCTCTAGGGCAATGTAGCACACCCAGAGCAGAAGTCCTACTTCAGCCAGATCAGGCCTGCCAAGAAACTGCGTTTCACAGGCCTTTGGAAGAGATGTTCCCGGTAGGCTGTAAGAGCACTGTGCAGAGCGAGTTGTTTCTTAGCTTCCCAAAGAGCTGGAAGCAAGATGCTGTGGGGCCCAACTCGCCCTTTGGAAAGAAGCCTGCACGTTGTGCCTTTCAGCTCTAGGGCAATGTAGCACACCCAGAGCAGAAGTCCTACTTCAGCCAGATCAGGCCTGCCAAGAAACTGCGTTTCACAGGCCTTTGGAAGAGATGTTCCCGGTAGGCTGTAAGAGCACTGTGCAGAGCGAGTTGTTTCTTAGCTTCCCAAAGAGCTGGAAGCAAGATGCTGTGGGGCCCAACTCGCCCTTTGGAAAGAAGCCGGCACGTTGTGCCTTTCAGCTCTAGGGCAATGTGGCACACCCAGAGCAGAAGTCCTACTTCAGCCAGATCAGGCCTGCCAAGAAACTGCGTTTCACAGGCCTTTGGAAGAGATGTTCCCGGTAGGCTGTAAGAGCACTGTGCAGAGCGAGTTGTTTCCTAGCTTCCCAAAGAGGTGGAATCAAGATGCTGTGGGGCCCAACTCGCCCTTTGGAAAGAAGCCTGCACGTTGTGCCTTTCAGCTCTAGGGCAATGTAGCACACCCAGAGCAGAAGTCCTACTTCAGCCAGATCAGGCCTGCAATGAAACTGCGTTTCACAGGCCTTTGGAAGAGATGTTCCCGGTAGGCTGTAAGAGCACTGTGCAGAGCGAGTTGATACTTCGCTTCCCAAAAAGCTGGAAGCAAGATGCTTTGGGGCCCAACTCGCCCTTTGGAAAGAAGCCTGCACGTTGTGCCTTTCAGCTCTAGGGCAATGTAGCACACCCAGAGCAGAAGTCCTACTTCAGCCAGATCAGGCCTGCAATGAAACTGCGTTTCACAGGCCTTTGGAAGAGATGTTCCCGGTAGGCTGTAAGAGCACTGTGCAGAGCGAGTTGAGACTTAGCTTCCCAAAAAGCTGGAAGCAAGATGCTGTGGGGCCCAACTCGCCCTTTGGAAAGAAGCCTGCACGTTGTGCCTTTCAGCTCTAGGGCAATGTAGCACACCCAGAGCAGAAGTCCTACTTCAGCCAGATCAGGCCTGCAATGAAACTGCGTTTCACAGGCCTTTGGAAGAGATGTTCCCGGTAGGCTGTAAGAGCACTGTGCAGAGCGAGTTGAGACTTAGCTTCCCAAAAAGCTGGAAGCAAGATGCTGTGGGGCCCAACTCGCCCTTTGGAAAGAAGCCTGCACGTTGTGCCTTTCAGCTCTAGGGCAATGTAGCACACCCAGAGCAGAAGTCCTACTTCAGCCAGATCAGGCCTGCCAAGAAACTGCGTTTCACAGGCCTTTGGAAGAGATGTTCCCGGTAGGCTGTAAGAGCACTGTGCAGAGCGAGTTGTTTCTTAGCTTCCCAAAGAGCTGGAAGCAAGATGCTGTGGGGCCCAACTCGCCCTTTGGAAAGAAGCCTGCACGTTGTGCCTTTCAGCTCTAGGGCAATGTAGCACACCCAGAGCAGAAGTCCTACTTCAGCCAGATCAGGCCTGCCAAGAAACTGCGTTTCACAGGCCTTTGGAAGAGATGTTCCCGGTAGGCTGTAAGAGCACTGTGCAGAGCGAGTTGTTTCTTAGCTTCCCAAAGAGCTGGAAGCAAGATGCTGTGGGGCCCAACTCGCCCTTTGTAAAGAAGCCTGCACGTTGTGCCTTTCAGCTCTAGGGCAATGTAGCACACCCAGAGCAGAAGTCCTACTTCAGCCAGATCAGGCCTGCCAAGAAACTGCGTTTCACAGGCCTTTGGAAGAGATGTTGCCGGTAGGCAGTAAGAGCACTGTGCAGAGCGAGTTGTTTCTTAGCTTCCCAAAGAGCTGGAAGCAAGATGCTGTGGGGCCCAACTCTCCCTTTGGAAAGAAGCCGGCACATTGTGCCTTTCAGCTCTAGGGCTATGTGTCACACCCAGAGCAGAAGTCCTACTTCAGCCAGATCAGGCCTGCCAAGAAACTGCGTTTCACAGGCCTTTGGAAGAGATGTTCCCGGTAGGCTGTAAGAGCACTGTGCAGAGCCAGTTGTTTCTTAGCTTCCCAAAGAGCTGGAAGCAAGATGCTGTGGGGCCCAACTCGCCCTTTGGAAAGAAGCCTGCATGTTGTGCCTTTCAGCTCTAGGGCAATGTGGCACACCCAGAGCAGAAGTCCTACTTCAGCCAGATCAGGCCTGCAAAGAAACTGCCTTTCACAGGCCTTTGGAAGAGATGTTCGCAGTAGGCTGTAAGAGCACTGTGCAGAGCGAGTTGTTTCTTAGCTTCCCAAAGAGCTGGAAGCAAGATGCTGTGGGGCCCAACTCGCCCTTTGGAAAGAAGCCTGCACGTTGTGCCTTTCATCTCTAGGGCAATGTAGCACACCCAGAGCAGAAGTTCTACTTCAGCCAGATCAGGCCTGCAAAGAAACTGCGTTTCACAGGCCTTTGGAAGTGATGTTCCCGGTAGGCTGTAAGAGCACTGTGCAGAGCGAGTTGTTTCTTAGCTTCCCAAAGAGTTGGAAGCAAGATGCTGTGGGGCCCAACTCGCCCTTTGGAAAGAAGCCTGCACGTTGTGCCTTTCAGCTCTAGGGCAATGTAGCACACCCAGAGCAGAAGTCCTACTTCAGCCAGATCAGGCCTGCAAAGAAACTGTGTTTCACAGGCCTTTGGAAGAGATGTTCCCGGTAGGCTGTAAGAGCACTGTGCAGAGCGAGTTTATACTTCGCTTCCAAAAAAGCTGGAAGCAAGATGCTTTGGGGCCCAACTCGCCCTTTGGAAAGAAGCCTGCACGTTGTGCCTTTCAGCTCTAGGGCAATGTAGCACACCCAGAGCAGAAGTCCTACTTCAGCCAGATCAGGCCTGCAATGAAACTGCGTTTCACAGGCCTTTGGAAGAGATGTTCCCGGTAGGCTGTAAGAGCACTGTGCAGAGCGAGTTGAGACTTAGCTTCCCAAAAAGCTGGAAGCAAGATGCTGTGGGGCCCAACTCGCCCTTTGGAAAGAAGCCTGCACGTTGTGCCTTTCAGCTCTAGGGCAATGTGGCACACCCAGAGCAGAAGTCCTACTTCAGCCAGATCAGGCCTGCCAAGAAACTGCGTTTCACAGGCCTTTGGAAGAGATGTTCCCGGTAGGCTGTAAGAGCACTGTGCAGAGCGAGTTGTTTCTTAGCTTCCCAAAGAGCTCGAAGCAAGATGCTGTGGGGCCCAACTCGCCCTTTGGAAAGAAGCCTGCACGTTGTGCCTTTCAGCTCTAGGGCAATGTGGCACACCCAGAGCAGAAGTCCTACTTCAGCCAGATCAGGCCTGCAAAGAAACTGCGTTTCACAGGCCTTTGGAAGAGATGTTCCCGGTAGGCTGTAAGAGCACTGTGCAGAGCGAGTGGTTTCTTAGCTTCCCAAAGAGCTGGAAGCAAGATGCTGTGGGGCCCAACTCGCCCTTTGGAAAGAAGCCTGCACGTTGTGCCTTTCAGCTCTAGGGCAATGTGGCACACCCAGAGCAGAAGTCCTACTTCAGCCAGATCAGGCCTGCAATGAAACTGCGTTTCACAGGCCTTTGGAAGAGATGTTCCCGGTAGGCTGTAAGAGCACTGTGCAGAGCGAGTTGTTCCTTAGCTTCCCAAAGAGCTGGAAGCAAGATGCTGTGGGGACCAATTCGCCCTTTGGAAAGAAGCCTGCACGTTGTGCCTTTCAGCTCTAGGGCAAAGTAGAACTCCGAGAGCAGAAGTCCTACTTCAGCCAGATCAGGCCTGCAAAGAAACTGCGTTTCACAGGCCTTTGGAAGAGATGTTCCCGGTAGGCTGTAAGAGCACTGTGCAGAGCGAGTTGTTCCTTAGCTACCCAAAGAGCTGGAAGGAAGATGCTGTGGGGCCCAATTCGCCTTTTGGAAAGGAGCCTGCACGTTGTGCCTTTCAGCTCTAGGGCAATGTAGCACACCCAGAGCAGAAGTCCTACTTCAGCCAGATCAGGCCTGGAAAGAAACTGCGTTTCACAGGCCTTTGGAAGAGATGTTCCCGGTAGGCTGTAAGAGCACTGTGCAGAGCGAGTTGTTCCTTAGCTACCCAAAGAGCTGGAAGCAAGATGCTGTGGGGCCCAATTCGCCTTTTGGAAAGGAGCCTGCACGTTGTGCCTTTCAGCTCTAGGGCAATGTAGCACACCCAGAGCAGAAGTCCTACTTCAGCCAGATCAGGCCTGCAAAGAAACTGCGTTTCACAGGCCTTTGGAAGAGATGTTCCCGGTAGGCTGTAAGAGCACTGTGCAGAGCGAGTTGTTTCTTAGCTTCCCAAAGAGCTGGAAGCAAGATGCTGTGGGGCCCAACTCGCCCTTTGGAAAGAAGCCTGCACGTTCTGCCTTTCAGCTCTAGGGCAATGTAGCACACCCAGAGCAGAAGTCCTACCTCAGCCAGAACAGGCCTGCAAAAAAACTGCGTTTCACAGGCCTTTGGAAGAGATGTTCCCGGTAGGCTGTAAGAGCACTGTGCAGAGCGAGTTGTTTCTTAGCTTCCCAAAGAGCTGGAAGCAAGACGCTGTGGGGCCCAACTCGCCCTTTGGAAAGGAGCCTGCACGTTGTGCCTTTCAGCTCTAGGACAATGTAGCACACCCAGAGCAGAAGTCCTACTTCTGCCAGATGAGGCCTGCAAAGAAACTGCGTTTCACAGGCCTTTGGAAGAGATGTTCCCGGTAGGCTGTAAGAGCACTGTGCAGAGCGAGTTGTTTCTTAGCTTCCCAAAGAGCTGGAAGCAAGATGCTGTGGGGACAAATTCGCCCTTTGGAAAGAAGCCTGCACGTTGTGCCTTTCAGCTCTAGGGCAAAGTAGCACACCCAGAGCAGAAGTCCTACTTCAGCCAGATCAGGCCTGCAAAGAAACTGCGTTTCACAGGCCTTTGGAAGAGATGTTCCCGGTAGGCTGTAAGAGCACTGTGCAGAGCGAGTTGTTTCTTAGCTTCCCAAAGAGCTGGAAGCAATATGATGTTGGGGCCTACTCGCCCTTTGGAAAGAAGCCTGCACGTTGTGCCTTTCAGCTCTAGGGCAATGTAGCACACCCAGAGCAGAAGTCCTACTTCTGCCAGATCAGGCCTGCAAAGAAACTGCGTTTCACAGGCCTTTGGAAGAGATGTTCCCGGTAGGCTGCAAGAGCACTGTGCAGAGCGAGTTGTTTCTTAGCTTCCCAAAGAGCTGGAAGCAAGATGCTGTGGGGCCCAACTCGCCCTTTGGAAAGAAGCCTGCACCTTGTGCCTTTCAGCTCTAGAGCAATGTAGCACACCCAGAGCAGAAGTCCTACTTCAGCCAGATCAGGCCTGCAAAGAAACTGCGTTTCACAGGCCTTTGGAAGAGATATTCCCGGTAGGCTGTAAGAGCACTGTGCAGAGCGAGTTGTTCCTTAGCTTCCCAAAGAGCTGTAAGCAAGATGCTGTGGGGACCAATTCGCCCTTTGGAAAGAAGCCTGCACGTTGTGCCTTTCAGCTCTAGGGCAAAGTAGAACTCCGAGAGCAGAAGTCCTACTTCAGCCAGATCAGGCCTGCAAAGAAACTGCGTTTCACAGGCCTTTGGAAGAGATGTTCCCGGTAGGCTGTAAGAGCACTGTGCAGAGCGAGTTGTTTCTTAGCTTCCCAAAGAGCTGGAAGCAAGATGCTGTGGGGCCCAACTCGCCCTTTGGAAAGAAGCCTGCACGTTGTGCCTTTCAGCTCTAGGGCAATGTAGCACACCCAGAGCAGAAGTCCGACTTCAGCCAGATCAGGCCTGCAAAGAAACTGCGTTTCACAGGCCTTTGGAAGAGATGTTCCCGGTAGGCTGTAAGAGCACTGTGCAGAGCGAGTTGTTTCTTAGCTTCCCAAAGAGCTGGAAGCAAGATGCTGTGGGGCCCAACTCGCCCTTTGGAAAGAAGCCTGCACGTTCTGCCTTTCAGCTCTAGGGCAATGTAGCACACCCAGAGCAGAAGTCCTACCTCAGCCAGATCAGGCCTGCAAAAAAACTGCGTTTCACAGGCCTTTGGAAGAGATGTTCCCGGTAGGCTGTAAGAGCACTGTGCAAAGCGAGTTGTTTCTTAGCTTCCCAAAGAGCTGGAAGCAAGACGCTGTGGGGCCCAACTCGCCCTTTGGAAAGGAGCCTGCACGTTGTGCCTTTCAGCTCTAGGACAATGTAGCACACCCAGAGCAGAAGTCCTACTTCTGCCAGATGAGGCCTGCAAAGAAACTGCGTTTCACAGGCCTTTGGAAGAGATGTTCCCGGTAGGCTGTAAGAGCACTGTGCAGAGCGAGTTGTTTCTTAGCTTCCCAAAGAGCTGGAAGCAAGATGCTGTGGGGACAAATTCGCCCTTTGGAAAGAAGCCTGCACGTTGTGCCTTTCAGCTCTAGGGCAAAGTAGCACACCCAGAGCAGAAGTCCTACTTCAGCCAGATCAGGCCTGCAAAGAAACTGCGTTTCACAGGCCTTTGGAAGAGATGTTCCCGGTAGGCTGTAAGAGCACTGTGCAGAGCGAGTTGTTTCTTAGCTTCCCAAAGAGCTGGAAGCAATATGATGTTGGGGCCTACTCGCCCTTTGGAAAGAAGCCTGCACGTTGTGCCTTTCAGCTCTAGGGCAATGTAGCACACCCAGAGCAGAAGTCCTACTTCTGCCAGATCAGGCCTGCAAAGAAACTGCGTTTCACAGGCCTTTGGAAGAGATGTTCCCGGTAGGCTGCAAGAGCACTGTGCAGAGCGAGTTGTTTCTTAGCTTCCCAAAGAGCTGGAAGCAAGATGCTGTGGGGCCCAACTCGCCCTTTGGAAAGAAGCCTGCACCTTGTGCCTTTCAGCTCTAGAGCAATGTAGCACACCCAGAGCAGAAGTCCTACTTCAGCCAGATCAGGCCTGCAAAGAAACTGCGTTTCACAGGCCTTTGGAAGAGATATTCCCGGTAGGCTGTAAGAGCACTGTGCAGAGCGAGTTGTTCCTTAGCTACCCAAAAAGCTGGAAGGAAGATGCTGTGGGGCCCAATTCGCCTTTTGGAAAGGAGCCTGCACGTTGTGCCTTTCAGCTCTAGGGCAATGTAGCACACCCAGAGCAGAAGTCCTACTTCAGCCAGATCAGGCCTGGAAAGAAACTGCGTTTCACAGGCCTTTGGAAGAGATGTTCCCGGTAGGCTGTAAGAGCACTGTGCAGAGCGAGTTGTTCCTTAGCTACCCAAAGAGCTGGAAGGAAGATGCTGTGGGGCCCAATTCGCCTTTTGGAAAGGAGCCTGCACGTTGTGCCTTTCAGCTCTAGGGCAATGTAGCACACCCAGAGCAGAAGTCCTACTTCAGCCAGATCAGGCCTGCAAAGAAACTGCGTTTCACAGGCCTTTGGAAGAGATGTTCCCGGTAGGCTGTAAGAGCACTGTGCAGAGCGAGTTGTTTCTTAGCTTCCCAAAGAGCTGGAAGCAAGATGCTGTGGGGCCCAACTCGCCCTTTGGAAAGAAGCCTGCACGTTCTGCCTTTCAGCTCTAGGGCAATGTAGCACACCCAGAGCAGAAGTCCTACCTCAGCCAGATCAGGCCTGCAAAGAAACTGCGTTTCACAGGCCTTTGGAAGAGATGTTCCCGGTAGGCTGTAAGAGCACTGTGCAGAGCGAGTTGTTTCTTAGCTTCCCAAAGAGCTGGAAGCAAGATGCTGTGGGGCAAAACTCGCCCTTTGGAAAGAAGCCTGCACGTTGTGCCTTTCAGCTCTAGGACAATGTAGCACACCCAGAGCAGAAGTCCTACTTCTGCCAGATCAGGCCTGCAAAGAAACTGCGTTTCACAGGCCTTTGGAAGAGATGTTCCCGGTAGGCTGTAAGAGCACTGTGCAGAGCGAGTTGTTTCTTAGCTTCCCAAAGAGCTGGAAGCAAGATGCTGTGGGGACAAACTCGCCCTTTGGAAAGAAGCCTGCACGTTGTGCCTTTCAGCTCTAGGGCAAAGTAGCACACCCAGAGCAGAAGTCCTACTTCAGCCAGATCAGGCCTGCAAAGAAACTGCGTTTCACAGGCCTTTGGAAGAGATGTTCCCGGTAGGCTGTAAGAGCACTGTGCAGAGCGAGTTGTTTCTTAGCTTCCCAAAGAGCTGGAAGCAAGATGCTGTGGGGCCCAACTCGCCCTTTGGAAAGAAGCCTGCACGTTGTGCCTTTCAGCTCTAGGGCAATGTAGCACACCCAGAGCAGAAGTCCGACTTCAGCCAGATCAGGCCTGCAAAGAAACTGCGTTTCACAGGCCTTTGGAAGAGATGTTCCCGGTAGGCTGTAAGAGCACTGTGCAGAGCGAGTTGTTTCTTAGCTTCCCAAAGAGCTGGAAGCAAGATGCTGTGGGGCCCAACTCGCCCTTTGGAAAGAAGCCTGCACGTTCTGCCTTTCAGCTCTAGGGCAATGTAGCACACCCAGAGCAGAAGTCCTACCTCAGCCAGATCAGGCCTGCAAAAAAACTGCGTTTCACAGGCCTTTGGAAGAGATGTTCCCGGTAGGCTGTAAGAGCACTGTGCAAAGCGAGTTGTTTCTTAGCTTCCCAAAGAGCTGGAAGCAAGACGCTGTGGGGCCCAACTCGCCCTTTGGAAAGGAGCCTGCACGTTGTGCCTTTCAGCTCTAGGACAATGTAGCACACCCAGAGCAGAAGTCCTACTTCTGCCAGATGAGGCCTGCAAAGAAACTGCGTTTCACAGGCCTTTGGAAGAGATGTTCCCGGTAGGCTGTAAGAGCACTGTGCAGAGCGAGTTGTTTCTTAGCTTCCCAAAGAGCTGGAAGCAAGATGCTGTGGGGACAAATTCGCCCTTTGGAAAGAAGCCTGCACGTTGTGCCTTTCAGCTCTAGGGCAAAGTAGCACACCCAGAGCAGAAGTCCTACTTCAGCCAGATCAGGCCTGCAAAGAAACTGCGTTTCACAGGCCTTTGGAAGAGATGTTCCCGGTAGGCTGTAAGAGCACTGTGCAGAGCGAGTTGTTTCTTAGCTTCCCAAAGAGCTGGAAGCAATATGATGTTGGGGCCTACTCGCCCTTTGGAAAGAAGCCTGCACGTTGTGCCTTTCAGCTCTAGGGCAATGTAGCACACCCAGAGCAGAAGTCCTACTTCTGCCAGATCAGGCCTGCAAAGAAACTGCGTTTCACAGGCCTTTGGAAGAGATGTTCCCGGTAGGCTGCAAGAGCACTGTGCAGAGCGAGTTGTTTCTTAGCTTCCCAAAGAGCTGGAAGCAAGATGCTGTGGGGCCCAACTCGCCCTTTGGAAAGAAGCCTGCACCTTGTGCCTTTCAGCTCTAGAGCAATGTAGCACACCCAGAGCAGAAGTCCTACTTCAGCCAGATCAGGCCTGCAAAGAAACTGCGTTTCACAGGCCTTTGGAAGAGATATTCCCGGTAGGCTGTAAGAGCACTGTGCAGAGCGAGTTGTTCCTTAGCTACCCAAAAAGCTGGAAGGAAGATGCTGTGGGGCCCAATTCGCCCTTTGGAAAGGAGCCTGCACGTTGTGCCTTTCAGCTCTAGGGCAATGTAGCACACCCAGAGCAGAAGTCCTACTTCAGCCAGATCAGGCCTGGAAAGAAACTGCGTTTCACAGGCCTTTGGAAGAGATGTTCCCGGTAGGCTGTAAGAGCACTGTGCAGAGCGAGTTGTTCCTTAGCTACCCAAAGAGCTGGAAGGAAGATGCTGTGGGGCCCAATTCGCCCTTTGGAAAGGAGCCTGCACGTTGTGCCTTTCAGCTCTAGGGCAATGTAGCACACCCAGAGCAGAAGTCCTACTTCAGCCAGATCAGGCCTGCAAAGAAACTGCGTTTCACAGGCCTTTGGAAGAGATGTTCCCGGTAGGCTGTAAGAGCACTGTGCAGAGCGAGTTGTTTCTTAGCTTCCCAAAGAGCTGGAAGCAAGATGCTGTGGGGCCCAACTCGCCCTTTGGAAAGAAGCCTGCACGTTCTGCCTTTCAGCTCTAGGGCAATGTAGCACACCCAGAGCAGAAGTCCTACCTCAGCCAGATCAGGCCTGCAAAAAAACTGCGTTTCACAGGCCTTTGGAAGAGATGTTCCCGGTAGGCTGTAAGAGCACTGTGCAGAGCGAGTTGTTTCTTAGCTTCCCAAAGAGCTGGAAGCAAGACGCTGTGGGGCAAAACTCGCCCTTTGGAAAGGAGCCTGCACGTTGTGCCTTTCAGCTCTAGGACAATGTAGCACACCCAGAGCAGAAGTCCTACTTCTGCCAGATGAGGCCTGCAAAGAAACTGCGTTTCACAGGCCTTTGGAAGAGATGTTCCCGGTAGGCTGTAAGAGCACTGTGCAGAGCGAGTTGTTTCTTAGCTTCCCAAAGAGCTGGAAGCAAGATGCTGTGGGGCCAAATTCGCCCTTTGGAAAGAAGCCTGCACGTTGTGCCTTTCAGCTCTAGGGCAAAGTAGCACACCCAGAGCAGAAGTCCTACTTCAGCCAGATCAGGCCTGCAAAGAAACTGCGTTTCACAGGCCTTTGGAAGAGATGTTCCCGGTAGGCTGTAAGAGCACTGTGCAGAGCGAGTTGTTTCTTAGCTTCCCAAAGAGCTGGAAGCAATATGATGTTGGGGCCTAACTCGCCCTTTGGAAAGAAGCCTGCACGTTGTGCCTTTCAGCTCTAGGGCAATGTAGCACACCCAGAGCAGAAGTCCTACTTCTGCCAGATCAGGCCTGCAAAGAAACTGCGTTTCACAGGCCTTTGGAAGAGATGTTCCCGGTAGGCTGTAAGAGCACTGTGCAGAGCGAGTTGTTCCTTAGCTTCCCAAAGAGCTGGAAGCAAGATGCTGTGGGGACCAACTCGCCCTTTGGAAAGAAGCCTGCACGTTGTGCCTGTCAGCTCTAGGGCAATGTAGCACACCCAGAGCAGAAGTCCTACTTCAGCCAGATCAGGCCTGCAAAGAAACTGCGTTTCACAGGCCTTTGGAAGAGATGTTCCCGGTAGGCTGTAAGAGCACTGTGCAGAGCGAGTTGTTTCCTAGCTTCCCAAAGAGCTGGAAGCAAGATGCTGTGGGGCCCAACTCGCCCTTTGGAAAGAAGCCTGCACGTTGTGCCTTTCAGCTCTAGGACAATGTAGCACACCCAGAGCAGAAGTCCTACTTCAGCCAGATCAGGCCTGCAAAGAAACTGCATTTCACAGGCCTTTGGAAGAGATGTTCCCGGTAGGCTGTAAGAGCACTGTGCAGAGCGAGTGGTTTCTTAGCTTCCCAAAGAGCTGGAAGCAAGATGCTGTGGGGCCCAACTCGCCCTTTGGAAAGAAGCCTGCACGTTGTGCCTTTCAGATCTAGGGCAATGTAGCACACCCAGAGCAGAACTCCTACATCTGCCAAATCAGGCCTGCAAAGAAACTGCATTTCACAGGCCATTGGAAGAGATGTTCCCGGTAGGCTGTAAGAGCACTGTGCAGAGCGAGTGGTTTCTTAGCTTCCCAAAGAGCTGGAAGCAAGATGCTGTGGGGCCCAACTCGCCCTTTGGAAAGAAGCCTGCACGTTGTGCCTTTCAGCTCTAGGGCAATGTAGCACACCCAGAGCAGAAGTCCTACTTCAGCCAGATCAGGCCTGCAAAGAAACTGCGTTTCACAGGCCTTTGGAAGAGATGTTCCCGGTAGGCTGTAAGAGCACTGTGCAGAGCGAGTTGTTTCTTAGCTTCCCAAAGAGCTCGAAGCAAGATGCTGTGGGGCCCAACTCGCCCTTTGGAAAGAAGCCTGCACGTTGTGCCTTTCAGCTCTAGGGCAATGTAGCACACCCAGAGCAGAAGTCCTACTTCAGCCAGATCAGGCCTGCAAAGAAACTGCGTTTCACAGGCCTTTGGAAGAGATGTTCCCGGTAGGCTGTAAGAGCACTGTGCAGAGCGAGTGGTTTCTTAGCTTCCCAAAGAGCTGGAAGCAAGATGCTGTGGGGCCCAACTCGCCCTTTGGAAAGAAGCCTGCACGTTGTGCCTTTCAGCTCTAGGGCAATGTAGCACACCCAGAGCAGAACTCCTACTTCAGCCAGATCAGGCCTGCAAAGAAACTGCGTTTCACAGGCCTTTGGAAGAGATGTTCCCGGTAGGCTGTAAGAGCACTGTGCAGAGCGAGTTGTTTCTTAGCTTCCCAAAGAGCTGGAAGCAAGATGCTGTGGGGCCCAACTCGCCCTTTGGAAAGAAGCCTGCACGTTGTGCCTTTCAGCTCTAGGGCAATGTGGCACACCCAGAGCAGAAGTCCTACTTCAGCCAGATCAGGCCTGCAAAGAAACTGCGTTTCACAGGCCTTTGGAAGAGATGTTCCCGGTAGGCTGTAAGAGCACTGTGCAGAGCGAGTTGTTTCTTAGCTTCCCAAAGAGCTGGAAGCAAGATGCTGTGGGGCCCAACTCGCCCTTTGGAAAGAAGCCTGCACGTTGTGCCTTTCAGCTCTAGGGCAATGTAGCACACCCAGAGCAGAAGTCCTACTTCAGCCAGATCAGGCCTGCAAAGAAACTGCGTTTCACAGGCCTTTGGAAGAGATGTTCCCGGTAGGCTGTAAGAGCACTGTGCAGAGCGAGTTGTTTCTTAGCTTCCCAAAGAGCTGGAAGCAAGATGCTGTGGGGCCCAACTCGCCCTTTGGAAAGAAGCCTGCACGTTGTGCCTTTCAGCTCTAGGGCAATGTAGCACACCCAGAGCAGAAGTCCTACTTCAGCCAGATCAGGCCTGCAAAGAAACTGCGTTTCACAGGCCTTTGGAAGAGATGTTCCCGGTAGGCTGTAAGAGCACTGTGCAGAGCGAGTTGTTTCTTAGCTTCCCAAAGAGCTGGAAGCAAGATGCTGTGGGGCCCAACTCGCCCTTTGGAAAGAAGCCTGCACGTTGTGCCTTTCAGCTCTAGGGCAAAGTAGCACACCCAGAGCAGAAGTCCTACTTCAGCCAGATCAGGCCTGCAAAGAAACTGCGTTTCACAGGCCTTTGGAAGAGATGTTCCCGGTAGGCTGTAAGAGCACTGTGCAGAGCGAGTTGTTTCTTAGCTTCCCAAAGAGCTGGAAGCAAGATGCTGTGGGGCCCAACTCGCCCTTTGGAAAGAAGCCTGCACGTTGTGCCTTTCAGCTCTAGGGCAATGTAGCACACCCAG
This sequence comes from Equus przewalskii, assembly GCF_037783145.1. Taxonomy (NCBI): domain Eukaryota; kingdom Metazoa; phylum Chordata; class Mammalia; order Perissodactyla; family Equidae; genus Equus; species Equus przewalskii. The sequence goes on along the minus strand of NW_027228702.1, from coordinate 1,575 downwards.
AGCAGAAGTCCTACTTCAGCCAGATCAGGCCTGCAAAGAAACTGCGTTTCACAGGCCTTTGGAAGAGATGTTCCCGGTAGGCTGTAAGAGCACTGTGCAGAGCGAGTTGTTTCTTAGCTTCCCAAAGAGCTGGAAGCAAGATGCTGTGGGGCCCAACTCGCCCTTTGGAAAGAAGCCTGCACGTTGTGCCTTTCAGCTCTAGGGCAATGTAGCACACCCAGAGCAGAAGTCCTACTTCAGCCAGATCAGGCCTGCAAAGAAACTGCGTTTCACAGGCCTTTGGAAGAGATGTTCCCGGTAGGCTGTAAGAGCACTGTGCAGAGCGAGTTGTTTCTTAGCTTCCCAAAGAGCTGGAAGCAAGATGCTGTGGGGCCCAACTCGCCCTTTGGAAAGAAGCCTGCACGTTGTGCCTTTCAGCTCTAGGGCAATGTAGCACACCCAGAGCAGAAGTCCTACTTCAGCCAGATCAGGCCTGCAAAGAAACTGCGTTTCACAGGCCTTTGGAAGAGATGTTCCCGGTAGGCTGTAAGAGCACTGTGCAGAGCGAGTTGTTTCTTAGCTTCCCAAAGAGCTGGAAGCAAGATGCTGTGGGGCCCAACTCGCCCTTTGGAAAGAAGCCTGCACGTTGTGCCTTTCAGCTCTAGGGCAATGTAGCACACCCAGAGCAGAAGTCCTACTTCAGCCAGATCAGGCCTGCAAAGAAACTGCGTTTCACAGGCCTTTGGAAGAGATGTTCCCGGTAGGCTGTAAGAGCACTGTGCAGAGCGAGTTGTTTCTTAGCTTCCCAAAGAGCTGGAAGCAAGATGCTGTGGGGCCCAACTCGCCCTTTGGAAAGAAGCCTGCACGTTGTGCCTTTCAGCTCTAGGGCAAAGTAGCACACCCAGAGCAGAAGTCCTACTTCAGCCAGATCAGGCCTGCAAAGAAACTGCGTTTCACAGGCCTTTGGAAGAGATGTTCCCGGTAGGCTGTAAGAGCACTGTGCAGAGCGAGTTGTTTCTTAGCTTCCCAAAGAGCTGGAAGCAAGATGCTGTGGGGCCCAACTCGCCCTTTGGAAAGAAGCCTGCACGTTGTGCCTTTCAGCTCTAGGGCAATGTAGCACACCCAGAGCAGAAGTCCTACTTCAGCCAGATCAGGCCTGCAAAGAAACTGCGTTTCACAGGCCTTTGGAAGAGATGTTCCCGGTAGGCTGTAAGAGCACTGTGCAGAGCGAGTTGTTTCTTAGCTTCCCAAAGAGCTGGAAGCAAGATGCTGTGGGGCCCAACTCGCCCTTTGGAAAGAAGCCTGCACGTTGTGCCTTTCAGCTCTAGGGCAATGTAGCACACCCAGAGCAGAAGTCCTACTTCAGCCAGATCAGGCCTGCAAAGAAACTGCGTTTCACAGGCCTTTGGAAGAGATATTCCCGGTAGGCTGTAAGAGCACTGTGCAGAGCGAGTTGTTCCTTAGCTACCCAAAGAGCTGGAAGCAAGATGCTGTGGGGCCCAACTCGCCCTTTGGAAAGGAGCCTGCACGTTGTGCCTTTCAGCTCTAGGGCAATGTAGCACACCCAGAGCAGAAGTCCTACATCTGCCAGAACAG